>NW_026895644.1:0-17516 GCF_033153095.1 Gastrolobium bilobum | reverse complement strand
TCCTGATTTATTCTGTCAATGAAGAATTACATGCAGCACACTTACGGATTGTTTTGCAGATTTTAAAGGAGAAGCAGCTGTATGCAAAGTGGTCTACAATTCTTGGGTCACGTAATTTCTGCTGAGGGTATTGCAGTTGACCCCAGCAAGGTCGAAGCGGTGAGGAATTGGGAACGACCCAGAACTGTCACAGAAATACGAAGTTTCTTGGGACTAGCAGGCTATTACAGAAGATTTATTAAAAATTTCTCACGATTGGTACAGCCTCTCACTCGCCTCACTCGGAAGGATGTGCCTTTTGAGTGGACTGTAGATTGTGAAGAATGTTTTCAGGAGCTGAAGGATAGATTGACTAGTGCTCCAATCCTTACCATTCCTGATCCAACCAGGAAGTTCGAAGTGTACTGTGATGCGTCCTTGAAAGGACTTGGATGTGTACTGATGCAAGATCGCATGGTCGTAGCTTATGCCTCTCGGCAATTGAAGTCTCACGAAGAAAATTATCCTACGCACGACCTGGAATTAGCCGCCATTGTGTTTGCGCTGAAAATATGGAGGCATTATTTGTATATCATAAGAGTTTGAAGTACTTATTCGACCAGAAAGAACTAAATATGCGGCAACGACGATGGATGGAATTCTTAAAGGACTACGAGTTTGAACTGAAATACCATCCAGGTAAAGCAAATGTGGTAGCCGACGCCTTGAGTCGAAGGACTCTGCACACTGCAACTTTGATGATGGAAGAATTGAAATTATTTGAGGCTTTCAGGGATATGAATCTGTCGGTGGTGAAGAGAAAGCATAGCATAAGGTTGGGCCGAGTAAGAGTAGAGAATGAATTATTTCAGAGAATTAAGGAAGCTCAGAGAGATGAGGAGTTAGTCCGAAGTTTGGTTAATAATCAAGATGTAGTCTGGGATGACAAGGAAATGTTGAGGTACCAAGGTCGGTTAGTGGTGCCGAATGAAGAATTAAAGCAAGAGGTTTTACAGGAGGCTCATAAAGGAAATTATGCTGTTCATCCAGGATCCACGAAGATGTACCACGATTTGAAGACGTCGTTTTGGTGGCCGGGAATGAAGCGTGACATTGCTGAGTATGTATCTCGGTGTCTGACTTGTCAAAAGGTGAAGTACGAACATCAAAGACCATCGGGACTTCTTCAACCTTTGGAGATTCCCGAATGGAAGTGGGACAGTATCGCCATGGATTTTGTGGTAGGACTTCCTCGTACGCGAGAAGGGTATGATGCGATTTGGGTGATTATAGATCGATTAACGAAGTCAGCTCATTTCTTATGTGTTCGATCAACGTATTCTACGGAGAGGCTTGCCAGAATTTATCTTCGTGAAATTGTGAGACTGCACGGAGTTCCTACCAGCATTGTAAGTGATCGTGATCCCAAGTTCACCTCAAGATTCTGGGAGTCCTTCCAACGAGCTCTCGGGACCCACTTGAGGTTGAGCACTGCCTATCACCCGCAGACCGACGGTCAATCAGAACGCACGATTCAGGTTTTAGAGGACATGTTGCGGGCATGTATTTTGGAGCAAGGAGGTAGTTGGGACCAATATCTGTCCTTGATTGAATTTGCTTACAACAACAGTTATCATTCCAGCATTCAAATGGCTCCATATGAAGCCCTGTACGGAAGAAAGTGTAGATCCCCTCTGTGTTGGACTGAAGTTGGAGAGCGAAGTATTTTGGGGCCCGATGTGATTCAAGAGACCTCTGAACAGGTGAAGAAGATAAAAGAAAATATGCAGCGAGCGCAGGCCAGGCAGAAAAATTATTACGACAAGCGTCATAAGCCTCTATCTTTTGAAGTGGGAGACCATGTATTTTTGAGAATCACACCCACCTCGGGGCTCGGCAGGAGAATGGGAGTCAAGAAATTAAGTCCGCGGTATCTGGGACCGTATCTCATTTTGGATCGGATTGGTGAATCAGCGTATCGCTTGGCGCTACCGCCTAATTTGTCAGGGATCCATGATGTATTCCATGTGTCGCAACTGAGGAGATATCTCTCCGATCCATCTCATGTGTTACAGCCGGAAGAAATAGAGTTAAGGGAAAATCTGACGTACCAGGTCCAGCCGTTCCAGATCCTGGAGAGATCTGTTAAGCAACTCCGTTCAAAAGAGATTCCGTTGGTGAAAGTGCTGTGGAACAACCAATCGGCAACTGAAGCTACATGGGAGCGTGAAGACGACATTCGGGAACGTTACCCCGAATTGTTTAATTAGTAAGTAAATCTAATTTTGTGGACAAAATTCGTATTTGGTGGGGAGAGTGTAACATCCCCCGTAATTAAGAAATATATATACATTATTATAAGGCATAAGCATGCATGATTGAAAATTCGAATCACATGGAATGTGTGTTTAATTTTGACTCCTATGGTTAGAAGTAGAGAAATTGCTTGAATTATTAGAATATATGCGAATGTACCTTAGACAAGTGAAATTTTAATAAAGGATATAACTAGGATCTAGCGGTAGTTGTAGAAGAAAATTAAAATACTAAAAAGATATAAAAACAAATTTACTAACAATTGGGCTGATTTGTAGTCACATAAAGCATTTGGATTAAATAAATTGGACCCTCATCACATGAGTAGGTCGCTGGCCCAAGTGGCTTTGAAAGGGTTTAGTTCAGCCCAAAATATTTTGTTATCTATATCACTTCTTAGGAATCCTTAGAGGGCAGCCCTTAATTGGGTGAAAATCTCCACATGGTTGACTCATCCTTATCCCCTTTGAACGCATAGGACTTAGTGGAAAATTCTGATCATTGTTTGCTTAAAATAAAAGTAAGTCAGCCTTTCTCATTTCTTGACATAAACGCATAGGAGTGGCAAAAAGTGGGCTGATAACTTGCTGCAATACTCAACCTCATTCAGCCTTCCTCTCATGCAACCAATAAGCATATAATGGCCAGCTTGCATGCTCTTTCAGTGGTGCAGAAATTCTGCACACCTTTGCTCCTTGTTCACTGAAAAGAAAGGAGAAGGGTGAGATACTTTATGAATTTTTCTAAGCCCTTAAATCAGTCTTCCCACTCACCATTCAATCACCCAAGCGCTGAAGTGTAGGTAATCAAACATAGCTATTTCATTCTCCATTTCCTTTACCGAAACCGTGACCTTGAGGAGTAGAGACACAAAGATTAGGTTTTGAAACTTTCCTCCCCATCTTGGCTGAACCGAAACCTTTCCCATAGGACACCATCAACCTTGCTACCATTATAGTTATTCCATTTATCTTAGAAAGAAACCGTGAGCTCCATGAGTATATAGCACAACTCCAAGCATCAACTCTTTCTCTTCGTTCTCTGTTTTAGGTCGTCAAACCATCAACTTCAAGGAGGTAACTTGTCATATCCTAACCTCTTATTCCTTCCTTTATTCCATACGGTTTTATTAAGGTAAAACCCCTTGCGTGCAGTTGTGAAACTGAGTTCTTAGAGCGTGATCCCCCACTGCATGCAGCCTTGTAGCGTGACACTTGAAGGGTAGAAGGGTAAGGGCTGAGTCACTAGGCTTGTGAGCTACAAGGAGGTAAAGTTCTTAACCTTAACTCATCCTACATCTAGCTTTCGGTTGGTATATATGCTTAGGCAATAGCTTTCTAGCTTATTTTGTTCCTTTTTGATTCTGCCGCCGTATGATCTTTGGACCTAGGATGAAAGCATGCAGAAAATGAATTTTAATGATCTTCTTATGAACCTTGGGCTGTTCGGTTGTGAAGGATCCCTAAATGTTTTTCTGAATCAAAATAAAACAGTGGACAGTATGATTAGTTTTGGCGCACCATAATGGGAATGGTATTATGAGAAATCAGAATGTTGTAGGAATTAAAGCATGGAGAAAACCGTATAGTATGCATGTGGAACTTAGTAAAAATTATGGAATATGGTGCTGTATGAATTTAATAAAAAAAAAAAAAAAATTATACGAAGGCAGAAAACGTTTCTCTTAAGAAAAGTTCAAAACCGATTCTGTTTTGGGATGTATTACGTTGGAAAATATATATATTAGGAAGTCAGAATGTAGTAGGAAAAGAAATAAGGTAAAACAGTTTGGAAATTAAGGATAAAAGAAACATAAATGTGTGAAGTGTTTGGAAATTCCCATAGAATAGGATTCTGACTTGTATACTTATGTTTAGGTGCGCAATATTCTTGAAACGTTGGGCTTATACACTGCTGTTTGGTTAGTACTTAAAAGCACCAAGGTATGTGTAGGCGGTATTACCTTCTGTGACTATTGGCTAGTGTATGGAATTGTGATGTGTTGCTCACATTTGTTCTATGTATGTTACGACGATGATAAGCCAATGGTAAGAATATGAAAGTATACATGCATTTTACATCATAATACATTTTTCTGTTGGGTGCGATTGCATAACATGGCATGTATACTTGATTCATGACATCTTGAATATATATATATTTGTATTGAGGACATGTGACTGAGCATGCATCATATAGGCATGCCTGGTACCAGGAGAGGGGACACTTGGCTTCAGTCCGCATAGGTTCCACAGTGGGATTCACCTTCATGGGAGCCATTAGGAATACCCACTGTGATGCTACGCGCACGACGGTGCTATGAGCGTAAAGGAAAAAAGGGCGTTATATACGCGTTATGATATATGATGAAAAGTATTAAATGTTTGAAGTGACTATTTATGATTTTGTGCCTAGTTAATATTGTTGCATTATGGTTTTGTTGCCACACTATTGGGTTTATTCTCACCCCTTTGGGGCTGCAATTTTTAAATTGCAGGAGAACGTAAAAGCATTTGAGGACTTGGATGTTGAACTCTGTTATATTTTTGTTGCTGTCATGGATTTATTCACTGTTGACTGTTTTAAGCTTGGGATGACTGTATTATGTGGTACTTGATGATTTTTGGATGACTGTAAAACTATGATTTATTTCTGCTTTAAGTCTTCTACGAACAGCGGCTATTTTAAGAAAATCTGAAAATGTTTTGCGAAAAGGAATTATTTTTAAATGCTGAATTTTAACAGTTTACGGTCAACTTATGAGTTACGTTTCAAGGGGCGAATGACCTCCGATTTACTATTATTTTATATGCACGCGAAGCCCCAAGCGTCTACATTCAGATTTCGCTAACTGTACAAAAATATTTTGAAAAATCGATTTTATATTAATATTTAAAGGAATACGGTTTTCTAAAAATTTTAACCATTTTATCAGCAACACATTTTAAGTCCTTCCCATAAAAATTTTTCTTAGATTCAGCTTTCCACAACAACTTCTCAAAGATCTTTTCTTAGAAAAAGTTTTCATCCGTTTCCACAACTCGAATAACGATTAGCAAACGACTCTCTTGGATGCATACAGGAGAGGGTGTTACAGGGACCGTATCTCATTTTGGATCGGATTGGTGAATCAGCGTATCGCTTGGCGCTACCGCCTAATTTGTCAGGGATCCATGATGTATTCCATGTGTCGCAACTGAGGAGATATCTCTCCGATCCATCTCATGTGTTACAGCCGGAAGAAATAGAGTTAAGGGAAAATCTGACGTACCAGGTCCAGCCGTTCCAGATCCTGGAGAGATCTGTTAAGCAACTTCGTTCAAAAGAGATTCCGTTGGTGAAAGTGCTGTGGAACAACAAATCGGCAGCTGAAGCTACATGGGAGCGTGAAGACGACATTCAGGAACGTTATCCCGAATTGTTTAATTAGTAAGTAATCTAATTTTGCGGACAAAATTCCAATTTGGTGGGGAGAGTGTAACATCCCACGTAATTAGGAAAATACACAAAAGACCGTAAGGATAAGAATGCACGTGTGGAAAAAATTAAATTTGATATATATATATATATATATGTAATGTTTGTTGGCCTTCGAAATTATTGAGAACTAGCCTAGGATTAAAACTAAGTAGGAGATTATTGAATTATAGTACTAAGAGAGGATTTATTTTAGACTTATGAAGCTTTAATTCTAAGGTATAAGAATGTATAAATCATACCATAAGAAATAAAATATGAATTTTAACTACAAGAATTAAATAGGGCTTTGGAATGCATGATTTTATTGGGTTAACTATTGTGTTAGTATCAAATTGGGCTGGGATACTCCTATTCCCCCACAAATCTGTGTGGGCCGAGTTTTAAGACCCTAGGAGGTTCTCATGTAATCAGCCCAATTTCACTTCATTTTGTCCAAATTCTATCTTAGCCTAGTCATCCCACAAGGTCACTCTTTATTGGTTGGCTATCACACATGGCAACCAACTCACACCTCTTATCTCCTTGTACGATGCGCTGTTTTGGGCAGAGGAGCAAGCTGATAACTTGTTTGGGTGGACAATCAAAATTCAGCTTTATGTCAATCTTAGTTAGCCTAATTTCTAACACCACTCAGCCTTAACACCTGCGCCCAATAAGGGAAGGGGAATGCAGTGTGCATGTATTGCCATTGGCTGGAAAATTCTGAACTTACCTTCACCCCTTCATGCGCTGAAGTGAGAAGAATGGCTTGGGCATTTGTGGTTTATTTCTTCTTTAAATTGGCACTTAAGACTTCACCCCTCCCATCTCTCATGCGCTGATTTGGTAGGAAAGGAGCTAGATCAAACCTTTAATTTGAGTTTCGGGACACTCAACTGTACCACCCTCTTTCTCTACCACAAAATTACACAACTTTCCTCCTACTTCAACACAAATTAGTTGTCATCACTATCTACTATTTTCATTCCTTCTCACACTTCAAAACCGAAGCATATGTACAGAGGGAACTCAAGAAATTATTTCACTTTTTCCTTGTATCCTAACTGAAAACCGAGGACCTCTTTAGAGTGATACCAAAAATTTAATCACACGTTGTCCCTGCCTTCTTCATTCGACGGTGCACCATTTGTTCCAAGAGGTAACACATTGTTTTGTCTTGTTGTTACTTATGTGTGGCAACCTCTGTCACCTTCTTTAAAGGAGATATTCGTTCATAAACTAACTCAAGTTAATTTCCCTCTCCCTATTGTATCCGCACGACCACTGTTTGAAGAGTGGGGCTGGCTATTTCGTGAATCATTAAGGGCTGAAGTGTTGTCCATTTGGTCTCCTTAGTGCGCTAGTGAAAGGTAAGCACAAAATTTTGAACCTCCATCTCTGTCTTCTGTTCAGGCCGAGAAGCATGTATAGGGAGTGGTTTCTTATGTAATTTATTTTCTCTAGATTCCGCCATAATGAACCCCCAGATCTTAGTTGAAAGCATGAAAGCTTAGAATTAATTTCAGAACTTGGTAATGATCTTAAAGTTAAATGATGGGGCTGTTGATGATGGCTTGGTGTTCCTTTAAATTTTTTTGAAGCAAAATAATTTGGACAGCATGCCTAGGTCCCTTGTAGCGATCCTTGAATGAATTCGTGAGCTTTGGAAGAAATCATCCTTGATGCTTTGTTGAGATGGAATCGATTCTGCCTTGATAAAACTTGTTATAAACTAAGCTTTATTTAACTTATATATGCAGCATGTTGTTTAGTTTCCCTTCACACACTCCATGTGTTGTTAAGCTAAATATTTGAATAAACGTTATGAGCCTTGTATGATGAAACCGATTCTGTTTTGGACCAGCCTTATTGTGTGCTAAACTCCATCTAAGATTATGTAGACAGCAGAATGATAAGCTTCCTTTTTCGCATCTCTGAGTATAGAAATAGGAAATTGTATGAATAAAAATCTTGAGTAACTTCTATGTCAAAATCGATTCTGCCATGCTTAGGAACCTTGAGAAACCCTCACTGTTAAACGTTGGGAAGACTGTTTTGAAAGTCAGAATATCTTAGGAAAATAACATTGTTGGCCGAATGGATACATGAACCTTTAGGCTTGGAGAATTATTGGTAATTAATAGAGAAGGCTGAAACGTATTCTGATTTTGTTGCAATGTATATTAGGTGCGCAAAAGCCGTAAATTTTGGATTATACGCTGCTGTCTGGTACATTTAATTGTGACGTACGAGGTATGTGTAGGCGGTATTACCTTCTGTGACTATTGGCTAGTGTATGGAATTGTGATGTGTTGCTCACATTTGTTCTATGTATGTTATGATGATGATGAGCCAATGGTAAGAATATGAAAGGATGATATGATATATGCATGCATTTTACATCATAATACATTTTTCTGTTGGGTGCGATTGCATAACATGGCATGTATACTTGATTAATGACATCTTGAAAATATATATATTTGTATTGAGGACATGTGACTGAGCATGCATCATATAGGCATGCCTGGTACCAGGAGAGGGGACACTTGGCTTCAGTCCGCATAGGTTCCACAGTGGGATTCACCTTCATGGGAGCCATTAGGAATACCCACTGTGATGCTATGCGCACGACGGTGCTATGAGCGTAAAGGAAAAAGGGCGTTATATACGCGTTATGATATATGATGAAAAGGATTAGATGTTTGAAGTGACTATTTATGATTTTGTGCCTAGTTAATACTGTTGCATTTGGTTTTGTTGCCACACTACTGGGTTTATTCTCACCCCTTTGGGGCTGCAATATTTTAAATTGCAGGAGAACGTAAAAGCATTTGAGGACTTGGATGTTGAACTCGGTTATATTTTTGTTGCTGTCTGGATTTATTCTCTGTTGACTGTTTTAAGCTTGGGATGACTGTATTATGTGGTACTTGATGATTTTTGGATGACTGTAAAACTATGATTTATTTCTGCTTTAAGTCTTCTACGAACAGCGGCTATTTTAAGAACATCTGAAAATGTCTTGCGAAAAGGAATTATTTTTAATGCTGAATTTTAACAGTTTACGGTCAACTTATGAGTTACGTTTCAAGGGGCGAATGACCTCCGATTTACTATTATTTTATATGCACGCGAAGCCCCAAGCGTCTACATTCAGATTTCGCTAACTGTACAAAAATATTTTGAAAAATCGATTTTATATTAATATTTAAAGGCATACGGTTTTCTAAAAATGTTAACCATTTTATCAGCAACACATTTTAAGTCCTTCCCATCAAAAAATTTCTTAGATTCAGCTTTCCACAACAACTTCTCAAAGATCTTTTCTTAGAAAAAGTTTTCATTCGTTCCCACAACTCGAATAACGATTAGCAAACGACTCTCTTGGATGCATACAGGAGAGGGTGTTACACCATTGAATATTGAATATTGATTTATTAGCCATGAATATGGTTGGCTAAGTTTTACTTTTATTGTAGTTAGGGTCACGAACCCTATGTGAACCCTTGTTACGATGGATTGATTTATGGTTTTTCGTTTATATAATTATCTTTATCTTTACCTTGTGCGTATTTTATATCTTCTTTGTTAGACTTGATCAATCTAATAGTTGAGGATAGTTTGAGGTTTAGAACCCTAGATAGGAATATTGGAGTTTTCATCTTGAAATGGGGTAAAGTAACAATTCATATGCGTACTAGGAATAGACGTATGTTAATTGCAGATGTTTGAATTATCGTGTTCATTGCTTAATTTTCATGAGGGGTTACTAAGGGATTAGGATTCCGACTGAGGTTAAAGGGTTAAATTGCCAAGGGATTTGAATTTAACTAATAAATTCTAGATGATAATTATCTGAGTATTTATATAAATAAGTATTTTTAAATCAGTCCAAAGTAATAAGTGGGGATCATAAGGTGAGTGCGCTCTGGCTACAATTCTTTCTCTCAATTACAAAAATTCATCTTTGTTCTTATTCTTTTTATTCAATACAAAAATTACAAAAACAAGCCTTATTTTCAGTTCTCGATTTCACACAAATCGACAATATTTGTCAAAACCAATTGAACTCATCCATTCTTGAAAAGAATTATTAATTGATATTCGACCCAATCCCTGTGGAGACGATACTCTACTTATCATTATATTACTTGTGCGATCGGTATACTTGCCGGAGAGCGTCAAGTTGATTTTGGTTTTAAGATTGGATATTTATTTTTATTTTTGAATTTTTGTAATATTTGGAGCAAGTGCTACTAATCTCTTTTCTAAGTTTTATGCGAGGTAAAGAGCCTGAGTTTCCACTTGATTTTGTGATCACAAAAACAGAGAAGAAAAACAGAAAATTTGCTCGGAAGAAGCTTGCATTCAACGAGTTAGATATTCTGATAGAAGAAGATAAAATGGCAAACAACAATGATGCTGACAATCCACTCATGGACACTATTCTGACTCCATTATTCAACAGACCCAATGCGAGCATTGTTCATCCTGAAGTGGGCAACAATCATTGGGAGCTCAAGTCCGATAATATTCGACTGGTGGAGAGAGAGCAGTTTGGTGGAGAGGATGATGAAGACCCTCATAGATTCATAAACAGATTCCTGATGATCTGTGATTCTACAAAACATCCTCAAGTGTCTAATCATGTAGTTCGGCTGAGACTATTTCCTTTTGCTCTTAAAGGAAAGGCTCTTAGTTGGTTGGAAAGGCAGCCTGCAGCAAGCATCTCAACCTGGGATGATTTATCATAGAAGTTCTTTGCTCAGTTCTTCTCGATGGAGAAGTATAACCAGATGGTGAATGATATCACCAATTTCACTCAATAAGAGGGTGAATCAATATGTGAAGCATGGAACCGGTTCAAGGACTTGATGAGAAGGTGTCCTCAGTATAACTTGACTGCTGGTAGTCAGGTTAGAATCTTTTTCAATGGTTGCAAACCTGAGATTCGGATGGTGCTAAATGGTGCAGTAGTTGGTCGGGTGAAATTGGAAATTGAACCTAGAGTGAAATTAATGACAAAATGAGGTTGTGGTGATGTAGGATTCAAATTGGCACCTAAAATGACATTGGGGTAGTCTTAGAATGCTTAAGAAAAATAGAAAGAAAATAAAGAAAAATAATTTGCATTTTTACACTAATATGGTCGAACCTCACTTGTAGGGGGAGGAAAAAATGTCATTTTGTGACTTTGGTGGATTCACCGTATATTAATGATCCGTATATGATTAATGTAGGTTGCCTCCCGTCGATTTGAACCTTGAATCGTGTGCTCGGTTGGTTGCCCTTGGTTCCGGACCAAAAGGGATTGAGGTAAGTCTTTTGGAACCATGCATATGTACTTGATGATTGCATGTGTTGGTGAATGGAAAATTAATTGGAAATGTTCTCCGTGTTGGTATTTCTGTTTGTGTCCCTAGCTCGGGAAATATATTACGTTGGAGCTGTGGGAGAGGATTATACAGGTAACCTCTTGGTACTGGGGTTTGATCCCCGTGTGTGTTCCACCATTCCCGTTGAGGGTGATGGTAGGAAATGTATGTAAATAATATAGGATAACATGTTCATGCATATTGTATGTGTGTTGGTACATAGGATGTACCGTGTCTCTGGCCAGTAGATTGTTTGCCTTCGGGCGTTACGGACTTCCGCTGGATAAGTCTCCGAGAAGGAGTTCCAGTTGACCTGGGGGCGTGGTGTGTGATCCGGATAGGAGCACACTAGGAAGTCTCAGATGGATATGGATGAAGGGTGCCTTGGTCGATGTTCTGGGAACACGCCTTGGTTTGAAACTCGTAGGCTTATATGCCGAGCTAATAGGTTGGACGTTGCGTGGTTTTGGCATTGACCATTCCAGCTTCGTCGTATTTTGTATCCCTATGCTCCCCTATTTCACTAAATCCCTTTCTTTATCCCGTTTTCAGATGTTATGTTGTATTATTTATATGCATCGAAGTGAGCCATTGGGCGGAGTATTCTACAGAACCTCTAGGTTATTGAGATATATTCGTATATCTCACCCCGCTTTAGGGGCTTTATTTCAGGAGGTAGCAGTGGTGTTGGAGCGACGAGCAAGAAGCCCGTAGGATGATTTGGACGTAGGACTTTTACATATTTTGCATTTTGGCGGCCATTGGGCCTAGGCTAGACTTAGGGCATGAACATTGCATATGGATTTAGGATGATGTATATTGTCATATTTGTTCATGCCATCTTTTGCATAAGTCTAGTTGCATATGTATTATGTTTCATTTTGAGGTTTGTTTATTTATGATGTATTTGGAGACTTTATGGTTTATGATGTAAATTGGAGAATTGTAATTCTTACATTTGAATCTTGTGTAATATTGAAGCATATGTAATATGATGAAAGGGCAATAGGCCTATTTTAGGATTATGATTATGTGTATGTTTAAATAATGCATGCAGATAGATCTAGGTGATTGAAATATGTTAAGCTTTAATAATGTAAGTAATGTGATATGAATTGAGTAATTGGATATAACTGTGAAGGATTGTAAGAGCACCAAGACATTGCTGGTCCTTGTGTGCCACCCAATGATTTATTAGGTACAATTGAGGTTGAAGAACACATTTGTAAAATTGGGATTTATTGGAAAAATAAAGAAAACTCTGGCGAATTTTCTAGAAATTGGCAGAATTTAGGTAAACTTTGGGAGAACATATCTCCCTCCAAAGAGGTCGGATAGGGATTTTTCATACACTGTTTTGAAGCTTGAGATTTCATCTATCTCGTGTCAAAATTTGAGGGAATTCTGGGTTGGAAGCCGACCTGTAGAATACAGAGAGAACGGACTGCCCATGTTGCCACTGCACATGTGGCAGATCTGGTGAGTGATTGGGAAAATTATTCTCGCTTCTTTTCTTGGTCAAATTAGGTGTATGATATGTATAATTGAGGATTTAGGTGTCTAGTTTGTTTTATAAAAATTTGAGAGCAAGTGGTTGCGTGGATTGTCCAGAATAATTGATTGAGTGAAGGCTGTTTGGAGCTGTTTTGGGGTTGGGTGGCAGAATTGCTTGTCCAACTTCAAACGCCAATATCCAGAGAAAACGAGAACTTTATGACTCGTGTGATAGCTTCCTAGAAAGGTAATTAAGTCTAGAATAACATACTAAAAGATGGGAGGCTTGTAGAATGCGGTTTGTCCGCAGATATTTAAAGACCGAACCATGTTCGGATAGGTAGAAAACGTAAAAGTGAGATTTTAGCTAAGTGGGTTTATGGGAACCCCTTAGTGACTTGAGAGATGTAATATGTGTTACAGAAATAGTTTAAATAATAATTTCGCAAAGAGTTTACAGTTACGGTCACAACTTTTATTTATTACGCTTTTTATTGTTTTAAATGCTCGCGTAATAAACGGAAAAAAGTTTACTCGCATTTTTTATAAATGAATTGTTGTGTTTGTAACTGCGCTTAATATCAAAATTAATGTTAACAATACCGGTGTACAACGGGTTGTTACAGTTGGTATATGTAGTGTAATTAATGATTAATCAATGTTAATTAATTCGTATGACTTTCGAAATTATAACCGTTGCATGCATGATAAACCTTTGGTTTACCATGATTTTAGGCTAAATTATATGAGAAATATGTAGTAGATTGCATGGAATTCAAGATTTTACAACATATAAATAATGAGATAAGAATTTGAGCTAACATTTTGAGTTTCTTTGCGTTTTGAAGATAAAACCACACTTATTGGTGCTAAAAAGTGATGAAGAAATCATGACAAAGAGTTGTAGCTCAATATGGACCAAAAGAAGCCAAAATAATACAAGTCAAGGGCCAGAATAGCACGCTCAAGCGTAGAAATGGACGCTCGAGCGTGTTTAAGCAGGAAAAATAGCTAAATTGAGCAATCCAGGACGCTCAAGCGCCCATTAGCGCACTCAAGCGCCCAAACCTGCAAGATTTCACCTTCGAGGAGCACGCTCGAGCGCCTAGTTGGCCGCTCGAGCTCGTCCAGCCAGGCAGAATTCCCAAATTGAGGCACAGAAGCGCGCTCAAGTGGCCCGTAGTGCGCTTGAGCGCCCAAATACGAACACAATCAGCCCAAGATTTGATTTGATTTGCCAATTGATACAGATTTGTAATATTTGGAATGAAAGTGGAAACAAATCAATCTTGATATATTAATTGATAGAGATTCATGGGAGATTGGATGGAGAATTAAAAAGATATGGCTTCAATGGTTATAAATAAAGAGCTGAGGGTCAACCTATTGACGAATCCAGAGCATTACACAGAGACTTGAAGGAGGAATCCTGTTGCGGAGCGTTGGAGCGCTGAGGAACCAAGTGAACATCACACCAATGGAGGCTTGGGGTTCTCTTTTCTTTACTATTGTTTTTCAATTCAGTATTCTAGGCTAGAATTTTATGTAGTTAGGGGTAGATGGAACCCAATTGACTCTTTATGTTTATGAATTAAATTGTCTCTGGATAGACATAGGGCAATTGTGCAATCTTTAAATTCTTGATCTTAATGCATGTTTTCTTGGGGAATAATAGGGGAACTAGAGTTCTTTCGAGATCACATAGATTTAGGGTAACGAGGAATTGAGCCTTGATTAACTTAGAAAGAATTGATTGGCATTATATTAAGAAAGGATTCTTAACAATTTAATTCATAGCATATAGAGGAAATTGGGGGAAGTTGAAACTCTAACTACGCTTGTTTTTATTCTTTAATCAATCATCATCTTTTCCAATTGTCTTTTTAATTCTGAATTTTTAAATTGCATGTTATTGCTTGTTTCAATTTCAATTCTCTCAAATCTAATTCTTGATTGTCCAACTAAACTTCGATTAGCGAACTAGTGTTTGAAAATCCGATCCTCGTGGGAACGATCTCGTACTCCGGTACAACTTGCCGAGTCGCAACAAGTTTTTGGCGCCGTTGCCGGGGATTAGACCCTTCAACATTAGAAGTAACTAATTACTGGTTAGATTGGACGTTTTAATTTTCTACACTTTAAAAATTCTGCAAAAACATTTTCTGCATTAAAATTCCGCATCAATTTTCTGCATATTTAGCATTCATGAATTTTTTGCATTCTTTTTCTGTTTTTTTTTTTTGTTTTTGCATTTTTCTGTTTTTCTGCACACCTTTTAATCTTAGGTTATGCGAGGTACTCTTAACCCACGAATCATTCAGTTTGATCCTGAGATAGAAAAGATAGAAAGAAAACTCAAAAAAAGTGCAAAGGAAAGAAAAACGAAAGAAGCAAAAGAAGCCTCAAGTTCAACGGAACCGAAGGAAGAAATTATGGCTGACAACAACGCGATTCAGAATCCTCCCAGAACTTTTGGGGATTACATGACTCCAGCTCGAGTGCCGCAAACAACAAGTATTGTTAGACCAACCGTGGATGCTAACAACTTCTAACTCAAGCCAGCACTGCTGCAACTGATTCAAAAAGATCAGTTCGCTGGAGGAAGCACAGAAGACCCCTACATTCATCTTGATAACTTCCTACTCTACTGTGATACTTTAAAGATGAATGGAGTCTCATGTGACGCCATCTTGCTCAGACTATTTCCATGCTCACTGAAGGATGAAGCAAGGGCTGGGCTGCAGTCACTGCCTGAAGGAAGCATCACCAACTGGGACGACTTAGCGATGAAGTTCTTAGCCAGATTCTTCCCAGCTTCAAAGATGGCAAGGCTCAAATCAGATATCACTAAATTTGAACAAAAAGAAAGTGAATCCTTGTATGAGGCATGGGAAAGGTTTAAAGGACTACTCTGAAAGTATCCTCAACATGGCATTGAAGCTTGGGAGAAAGGACGAATTTTCTTCCAAGGAATGACGTCAAGCACAAGAACCTTGGTGAATGCCGCAGCAGGAGGATCGTTGAAAACAAAAACCCCAGAGGAAGCATTGGAATTGTTGGAATCTTTAGCTTCTCAGGAGTATGAAAATGCTCCAGCACTATAAAGGAGAGCGGGAATCATGAAGCTGGATGGCTATGATGCAATATTGGCTCAGAATGAACAAATACTTCAAATTAATAAGAAACAACAAGCACAAGTACATGCTCTTACAAAGCAATTTAATCTTTCTCAAGTTTCTTCTGTTAGTAATTCTCAAATAACTTGTAGTATTTGTGCAGGTGCTCATGCAACTGAAGATTGTGACTACACGAGGACACCTGAAAACGCTGAAGTCAACAGAATCTGGTATGATCAAAAGAACCAGAATAATCCGGGGAGGAACCAATATGGGAATAACTATAATTAAGGGTGGAAAAATCCTAACAAACACCCTAGGTTTAGTTACAATTCAAACCATCAGTTGAACCCTTTTCTGCCACTGCAACAATAACCCCCACCTCAAGGCAACACTTCAGAGTGGGAGAAAGCTTTTGCGCAGCTGTCCAAAACCACCTCGGACTATATTCAGAATGCAAATGCCTTTAGAGATGAAACAAGAGCTTCATTCCGGAATCAAGAAGCTTCTATCCGGAACCTTGAAACTCAAATTGGCTAGCTGTCAAGACAGTTTGTGGAAAGAACCCAGGGCACCTTCTCAAGTAACACAGGTACCAACCCAAATACACAATGTGGAAAAGTTATCAGAAGCGGGATCGTGATCCAACCTGTGGAAAAGTCGTCAGTTGAGAAGAAGAAAGAAGTTAAACCTGTAGCTGAAAAGGAGAAAGAAAAAGATGCAGGAGAAGCCAAAAAGAGCAGTCCAGAAAAGAAGCTGTTCAAATGGGAGAAAAAGAAAGCTTTAGACAGGCAACCAAAATCGGCAGAACTGTCTCCCTATGCACGAGTTTCATACCCTCAGCGGTTGAAACAAGAAATCCATAAACAACAATACACCAAATTTCTAGATATCTTCAAAAAGCTGCAAGTGAACATTCTTTTCGCAGAAGCCCTGGAAAGCATGTCGAACTATGCAAAATTCATAAAGGACCTTCTATCAAAGAAGCGCAAGCTGAAGAAGTGCGAAACATTGGCCTTAACTAAGGAATGCAGTGCAATCATCCAAAAGAAACTTCCTCCCAAGCTGAAAGATCTGGGCAACTTCAGTATTCCTATAGCCATAGGAAATATTGAAGTGGGAAAAACATTATGTGATTTGGGAGCAAGTATAAATCGGATGCCACTTTCCATGTCTAGAGCCCTTGGAATCAAAGAGCTAAAGCCAACTACAGTTTTTCTCCAGTTAGCTGATAGATAGATCAGACGATCAGACGGGGTAATTGAGGATGTTTTAGTTAAAATTGACAAATTTATCTTCCTTGCAGATTTTGTAATTCTGAATATGGAAGAAGATGCTGAGATTCCTCTACTGCTGGGGAGGCCATTCCTAGCCACCGCAAGAGCAATGATCGATGTGGAGCAAGAAAAACTGATGCTGAGGATGAACGAAGAGACATACACCATTGATGTCTTCGAGTCAATGAAACATCTGTCAGATGGAGAATATTGTTTCATGGTTGATATAATACAAGAAGCAGTTGATGACATGATGGAAGAGGAGAGTTCCCCACTCGAGTTAGAGCAAATCAACGAAGAAACTGAACTTGCTGATAAAGGAAAAGAACCAGTGGAGGAAGAACTAGAAATAAAGAAAGATGACTTCCCTCTTGGAGCACCAAAGGTAGAGCTTAAGGAGTTACCTCCAAATATGAAATATGCTTTCCTTGGTGACAACAACACTTATCCAGTCATCATCAGCGTCAAACTGACAACCATGGAAGAAGAAAAGCTTC